>NC_056741.1:578001584-578006584 GCF_019279795.1 Protopterus annectens | reverse complement strand
CATAGCATGTAATGAGGTGATACAATAATAATTAATAATAATACTAAAATATCTAATATTATATATATTTTACAATGTCATATTGGATTAATAAGTAATGAAATAAATAGTAAAACATAGTAAATAACTCACCTGTTGATTCCAGAACAGCCTGATGAAAGAAGTAGGGAAGCAGCAAAATAATAAATCCACTAGGTCCACCACAGATGTTGCCTCGCGCTCTTTGTCTCTCTTGTTGTGCCAAAAAATTAAAAAAAATGTTTTTAATTGTACTGTTTAAGTTTAACACAAAAAAGGTCACAATTACACTACTAGGTCCAACGCCGAAAACCGACTGACTGACTCTCGCTCTTTTCCCAGGACATAAAGCCCGGGAAGAGAGCGACAACCAATCAGCAGCATTTGTGCTAGATTTAACAAACGCACTATAAAGAGAAGATTAGACTGTGCCAGGTTAGTTTTTGGGAAGCGTTGTAATTATAAAATGCCGTCGGATGCTCCGACGCCCGCTTCGTCCAAAAAGCGCAAGGACAAAGCAACAAAGCCTAGGTTGGAAGAACCGTCAGTCCCGGACGTCGGTTCTTTAGAAGGCTCGGTGGAGTCGGAGGTTCTACCAGAAGTTTCTTTGGAGTCTCAGGGAGAGACTTTACTGTTACAAGATGTGTCCTCTCAGGAGGTAGGCCAGGCTGAAGGGGCTTCTCAGGTGGCTGTTCTCCTCCCTTCCTAAGGTGGTTAGGCCTCCCTTCTGTTTCCAAGGCTTCTTTGAGAGGCAGGCCAGGTTTAACTTCAGTGGGTGTCTCCTAGTTCTTCAGGATCTTTGCCTAAGAAACATATGCTTAAAATGGCAGAAGATTTGATTACTATGATTAGAGGTTCTATGCCCCCTCCTGATAAGAGGCCTAGGGTGGAACCTGAGCTTGAGAGTTTTGAGCAGTGTTCGGAGGTTTCTGAGTCTTCGGCTGAAGACTTACAGGAGTATCCTCCTTATTCTGATTCTGATGTAGATGATTCTACTCCTTCGCTTCTCCTCCTGAGGATTTTTCTTTTCAGAGACTCTTCATTCCATTAGAGAGCATTTTAAATGGGAAGGACAAGATTTTTCTTATTCCAGGAAGAGGATTAGGGAATTTTTGTTTTACCCCAGCATAGGCCTTTAGCTATACCTCCTGTTCTGGATGTGGTGGAAGATGTTTTTGCAGAGGCTTCCTGAACCCTGATTCTTTGCCTCCTGCCCCAGTTAAACCGGATAGGTATTATAGGGTGCCTGAAGCTCATAAGTATCTTTTAAGAGTCCTAGGGCAGACCCAGAAACTGTTTCTCAGGGGCCTAAAGGTGTTAAGGCTTCTGTTGTTAAAAATCCTGTTCCTCCTGATAAAGAGGCAAGGGCTTTGGATAGATGGGGAAAGAAAGTGTATACTTCTTCCACTTTAGCCATGCGGGCTTTGAATTGCCAGTTCCACATGTTAAAATATCAAAATTATCTCCTTTCACAATTGAAGTCTAAGGTGGATGCTCTGGCGGAAGGTATTGAGTGTAAAGAGTTGCAGGATTTAGTTCATGTGTCTGAACAGGTGGGTAAGCATTCCTTGCAATGTGGTTTTGATGCTGTGCAGGCCTCTTCGAGGGTGGCTGCCACTGGTTCTGTTCTTCGCAGGCACGCCTGGCTGAGGGATCAGAATTTAGCTGAGCATGTTAAGACAAGGATTTTGGATGCTCCGTTACAGTCTGATGTGTTGTTTGGTTCGCCTGTGGAAGCAGTTTTAAAGAAAATGGAGGACAAGGCTAAGTCTATGCAGACTGTTAAAGATTTTTTGCAGGTTCAGCCTCCGAAGTTTAGTAGAAATTGGCCTACTAAGGGATGGACATATCCTTCTTATGATTCCCAGTCTAGGGGTAGGTCTAGACGTGGTAGGGGCAGAGCTCAAGGTTCTTTTAGGCCTAGAACAGGGAGTTCACCTGCTCAGTCTTCTGGTGAGGGCAGGGGTCAGTCCTTTCGTAAACAGACCCAATGACCTGCCTTTTCAGCTGCCAGTGCTTTCTCGTCTGGCAGCACCTTTAGGAGGAAGGCTGGCACTTTTCAAAGAAAATTGGAGTTTAATTACCCAGGACAGATGGGTATTGGATATCATTCACCACAGTTACAGGTTTTATTTCCATACCTTGCCTCCTTTCAAAGGCATGCCAGACATTCCTCCTCTACAAAGAAAAGAGGCTCACAAGCAAATTTCTCTGTTACTCCAAATAGTGGCCATTCAGCCGGTTCCTGTGCCAGAAAGGGGCCTAGGATTCTATTCTCGCCTGTTCCTAGTACCAAAGAAGGGGAACACGTGGAGACCAATTTTGGATTTATCTATCCTCAACACTTATCTGGACATTCCCAAGTTCAAAATGTTGACGTTACAGCAGCTTTTACCTCTACTGGGCAAAGATCACTGGATGGTAACTTTAGATCTCAAGGAGGCTTACCTTCATGTGCCTATCAGACTAAGTTGCAGGAAGTATCTGCGTTTTCGAGCTGGGAATTCCCATTATCAGTTCTCTGCATTGCCCTTTGGCTTATCTACTGCGCCCAGAGTATTCACAAAAGTTCTGGCTCCAGTGATAGCTTACTTCAGGCTAAAAGGAATACAAATCTATCCTTACTTGGATGACTGCCTGATTCTGGCTCAAGAAAAGGAAGACCTTTTACAGCATTTGGAATATGTGATAGCAGTGCTAAGATGCCTGGGGTATTCTGTGAACGAAATAAAGTCCAGTCTAGTACCCTCTCAAGACATGTGCTTTCTGGGTGTGAGACTGAATACAGCAACCCAGATGGCCTTTTTAACCCCGGACAAACAAAAGAATCTTTCCCTTTACTTCCATCAACTATCTCTTCAGTCCGGGCTGACTGCAAGGACAGTCCTTCAAGCCTTAGGGTTCATGGCATCTTGTATTCTGGTGCTTCCCAATGCCAAACTGCATATGAGGAAGCTGCAATGGTACCTCAAAAATGTATGGACGCAGCACTGCCAGGATTTGGACACTGTCATTCAAATAATACCTTGCATTCAAAAGGAATTTTGTGGTGGGCTCAGGAATGTCACCTAAACAAGGGACTCTCTGTGACCCGGCCAGAGGCGAGTCAGATTCTAACGACAGATGCCTCAGACATAGCTTGGGGAGCTCATCTGAATGGAAAGTGGATACAAGACAAGTGGCCTGCCAGACTACAGCATCTACATATCAACATGAAGGAGATGTTAGCAGTCCAGTTTGCATTAATGGCTTTCAAGGAGTTACTTCTTCCAGGGCAGGTGTTGATTCTAACAGACAACACAACTGTCATGTGGTACATCAACAAACAAGGGGGAACACATTCTTATCCTCTATGCAGGCAAGCAATGATTTTATGGGAGACTGCGCTCAGCTTGCAACTAACTCTTCAGGCAAGGTTTCTGCCGGAGCACAGAACTCCTTAGCAGATGTGTTAAGCAGGCAAATCATGGATCCCCACGAGTGGAAACTGGATCTTCATGTATTTCGAAATTGACAGTGTCATGGGGAACTCCAGACATAGATCTGTTCGCTTCTCCACTAAACCACCAGCTGCCAAAGTTTTGCACGAAAAGGTTTCATCACACAGCTTGGAAAGTGGATGCTCTTTCTTTCAGTTGGAAAAATCTTCATGTGTATGCCTTTCCACCTCTGCCTCTTCTCCCAAAGGTACTCCTAAAGGTCAGACAAGACAAGCCAAGGATGATTTTAATAGCTCCAGATTGGCCTCGCAACACTGGTACCCATTACTGAGGAGTCTGGTAAGGAAGCCTCCATGGCCTTTACCTTTGATTCCACACCTATTGTCTCAGAGGGACTGTCATCTACTCAATGTCAAGCTTCACTCTCTTCATCTAACAGCCTGGCATATTCTGTTTTGAAACACAGCAGGTCTCAACTTCCTCAACAAGTTTTGAATGTGATTATGGAAGCCAGAAGACCTAGTACAAGGAAAGTGTACGCAGAAAAATGGAAGAGATTTTTATTTTGGAGTGCAGCAAAGGATTTGGAGGTTTCTGAGCCTAATTTGAGTGTGGCTCTTCAATATCTTACTGAGTTATTGGACAAAGGTTTGTCTTTCTCTTCCATTAAGATTCATGCTGCAGCAATTTCAGCTCACTATAATTGTGACCCACCATTGTTTTCTCATCCTTTGTTCAAGCAATTTCTTAGCGGGGCAAAGAATATAAGACCCCCACGTAGAGCTCCTACTCCTGCTTGGGATCTCAATTTTGTGTTGGAGAAACTTACTCTACAACCTTTTGAGCCTGCGGCTACTGCTGAATTGAAATACTTGTCATGGAAGACTGCTTTTTGTTGGCCATTACTTCTGCAAGAAGGGTTTCTGAATTGCAGGCCCTTATGGCGGTTGAGCCTTTTTGATTTTCCATAAGGATAGGGTATCATTACGCACTAATCCTTCCTTTATGCCTAAGGTGGTTTCTAGTGTGGCTTTAAACCAAACTATTCATTTGCCTACTTTTTATGCAGATCCCCAAAATAAGGGGAAAAGATTTTGCACACTTTAGATGTACACAGGCAGTTGCGTTATTATTTAAGCAGGACTAAGGATTTTAGGCAGTCTCAGCAGTTGTTTGTTTCTTTTGCTTTGAGTTCTCAGGGCAAGCCTGTGTCAAAACAAACTATTTCTAAGTGGATTGGGTTTTGCATTGCATTTTGTTATTCCCATCATGGCAAGGAGATTCCAGCTGGGATTAGGCCTCATTCCACTAGGGCTACTGCCACTTCAACAGCATTTCTAAGGGGGGTGGCAACTAAGGATATTTTGGAGGTAGCTACTTGGAGTTCAGTGCATACTTTCTCTAAGCACTACCACCTTCCTCTCTACTCTAAATCTAGGGCTGGTTTTGCCACGGCTATTTTGCAGGGCATGTTGACAGCTCCTGCTTCTTTATGATTTGCCAGCCTCCCTTATCTCTGCTTTGGGATTCTACCCAAGTGTT
>NC_056741.1:577969084-577996584 GCF_019279795.1 Protopterus annectens | reverse complement strand
ATTGGTCATTGACTTCATCTTTCATGTAATAGCTATTGTGTTTAAGAATCTTTTGCATCTTTAGTTCCAGCCCTTGGAATCCAGTAAGAGTTCACCAATGTGTATAGTTTTTTTGTTCCACTCAATTATAATAATGCTTAACGCACCATTTTTACATAATATGAGGGTGCCTGTTCTTTTAGCTCGAAAGCCATAACCTGCTATAATCAAAAATTCTGTAGTGGAAGTTTTTTTTTACATCCTTATTAAGTAAATGTGTTTCCTGTAGAAATACTATTGAGTTTGTTGTAATTGCAAGTATTTGGACAGACCCCCCCCTCTTTACTGGATTATTCAGCCCATTAATATAATAGATATGCATTTAAAATCAGACATTTATATAAGAGAGAGAGAAAACAGGTGTAATGAAATCACGTTATGTGCAGAGCTTATAATTTATATATAACAATATGAAATCTTCACCTGTGGACAAAACTTTTGAAACCAATAAAAAAGTACCCAACAATGTTACCCTAAAACATTCTGCTATGGAATAACACATTCCTAGTTTGTTGAAAAAGACAAACTGCCTCTCAAACTCTCCGTTAGATTAACAACGCTTAGCTTATGCTTCTGGTTCATATTTGTGTTATGCATCATCTTAAAAAAGCCAGTCAGTGAGTTACTATGAGTAAAAGAAGTTAAACAGGTGTTCAGAATCGTTATTGTAAGTTGACCAAACTAAATATCTCTACAATCATCTTTCTGTGTATATAACACATAAAAAAAACAAAAGAAGCCAACAAACTGCAGAAGTGTGTATAATGACGTTCTGATACCTTGGCTGCAAAACCTTCAAGGAATAACGCTAAACACACCCTTTTTATATCATTTTTCTTAATTGGCTAATCAGTCACAAAACGATTAGCCCTTAAAGCCATTACCAAGGTCATATCATATACAAATGCAACATATTCAAACTTTGAAATTAATTTCCAAATTTAATCCTACTGGCACTAATGTTTTATAATTTAAATGCAAATGTTTCTGATGAAATATTCCCCCATTGTGCATATAAGGCTTGGCTAGCAAACTAAAAAATAAACTGTCACCCTTACCATCATGCACCTTAAAAAAATGGTCCGCTACAGGGCTGTCTACATGCCTATTACAAATGTCCCCTAAATGTTCTAAAATACGGACCTTGATCATATGTTTGGTCTGTCCGATGTACCGTTTACAAGGGGAACAACCACAGCCCACAGGACTTGCAGTCAAACTTGTTATTGATCACAAATTTTCTCCCATTAATACAATAGCCGTAAATGTTCCTCACCCTCGAACAGACCTTACACCTACCACATTTGAACATCCCTAACTGGGAATTGAAAGACCTTTTCTTTTTCCATCTGAGTAGTTCTTGTAAGTTCCCAAATCTACCTAGCCGAGGTACCAGAATGTTATTAAACACACTTCTGCAGTTTTCTGTGTATCTCGCATTATTTTCCTGGTCTACTATAGGGGTTAAATCAGTTTTTCATATTTCTTAATTTATAGGTCATATGATTTATATTTTTTTGTATTTTATTTACTGTGTGTAGAGTTGTTCATTTGATCCTAAGTTCATAAATTAGTACCAGGCTAAGTGCCCTTGTGGGCCATTTCAAGTCCAGCCATTTACCCCATGTGAGAATCAAACTTTGCATCTTGTTTCTATAAGGTGAACACTTTAACCACTATACCAGCCTCCCACCCTTGTAGATGTATTTATATTCTTTAACTGTATACATATTTACTTATTCTGATCTTTCCATTTCTGTTTGTATACTATGTCCTGTACAATTAGTATATTCCTAGGTTTTATATTTTATCTATAATCCTAGTGTAGAATATCATACAGGTTCATAGAACATTTATATTTACCCTTATATATTTGATACTCTTCGGTGTAGTACTACTGTTAGAATTAGTCCTATTTTTCCTTAAATGTTGCGTCTAATAGTATCTGAACAAACATCTAAAAAATCTTCCCTTTTAAGATTCAAACTGTCCATAATAAATTGTTCTGAAATATTACGTTTTGTTTAATTAAAAAGAGACAATAACAGATAAACACAATCCTAAATTTTTCAGAAATGTCTTTCTATAGGCTAGTATATAAACTATCCTTTTGGTGTACTGTAAGCATTTAGAATAATTTAACAACTGACAGTGGTTTAGAATGCAAGTCACTGTCTTCCTTATCAAACTTGTATTCATTGACATCTTAGCATATGATTCAAAATATTATGGTTTAGGTTTAGACAGGAGGAAGTAACCTTATTAATTCTTAGAATTTTCAGAACTCTTGTAGCTTCACAAATGTGCTCATGACTCTTAGCTCCTTCCAGCTGGTCCTCATGACATGGGCTTGCAAACAAACAGTTTATCAGCTACAATTCACAGAAAAACATTCACAAGACAATCCAAGCCATCTCTACATTATACAGAAGTCCCTCAAACCCTTCCAAACCACTGAAAAAACAACAAAAATGCTTAAAAGTATGTTAACCACTAAAAAGCTATTGTAGTTAAAGAAATAACATTTAATGATTCAGTAAGCAGTGTTTGTATGAGATGTTTAATATAAAGCAGGCTGTCATCTTTTAAAGGAGACATAGTTTATAAACTTGCTTTAAGAGTGACAGTTGTGTGATCCAGGTTTAGCTTGTAAAAGTGTGAATGTTACTCTAATTATTTGATATTGTTCCAATAATAACTTTTATTTATGTAAGAAACTATATTTTTTATACTTAATTTATAACATTGCATAACTTTCCTGGGTGGTATTACAAGTTAAGTGTACTATCAGTAGCAAGCATTCAAAACTGTATAATAACTGACATTGGCTTAGAATACAATTCACTGTCTCTTTGTTTATTATCTAAGCATATCTAAGCATATGATTTAAAATATTATGATTATTTACTTTTAGACGGGAAGAAGTAACCTGGACAGTTCTTAGAATTTTTAGAACTCCCACAGCATCGCAAAAGTGCTCATGACTGTAGTTGTTTCAAGCTGGTTTTTGTGATAAGAGGTTGAAAATAAACAGTCCATCAGTTACAATTCGCATAAAAATGCTCACAAGTGAATCCAAATCACTTCTACGCTACACTTTAATCCCGCAAACCCCTCCAAACAATTAACAAAAAAAAAAAATGTCAAAGTATGTTAACCACTAAAAGGTATTTTATTTAAAGAAATGTCATATAATAATTAAATAAGCACTATTTGTATTAGATGTTTAATATAAAGCAGATTGTCATTTTTTAAAGGAGACATGGCATAAAAGTATGCATTAAAAGAATGACAGTTGTGTGATCCAGGTTTAATATGTAAAAATGTGAAGGTTACTCTTAATTATTTGATATCATTCCAATAATAATGTTTATATATGTAAAAAGCTATATTTGTTATACTTTGTTTATAACCTAGCATGTCTTTCCTGGGTGTTATTGCTTGTCAAGTATACTATCAGTACCACAGTACTGGACCATTTTAAGAACCCAGAATGTAACTTAACATGCCTCTTTAGTGTCATTTGTTGCACCTTGTATTATATTTAATAGTACATTACTCAACTATGCCAAAATATCAGTAACTGTGCCACCTAAGTTTCATCATAATAATGATTAACTTTTAATAAAATTAATAGTTTAACCTTTTAAACTTTAAATGAAAATATGTGGCTTTAATTTCATATATGGCTAAAAGAATCACAAACAATTTAAAAAGGAATAAGTAACCTTTTGAAGTAAGGAAAGAAAGGAGTAAGTGATTTACCTTGTAAAAAGTAATTTTCAGCACCTGTTCACAAGTATTCAAGCACATCTTTAAATTAATAAAAATTCATAACCATGAAATAAATTGATTTTCATTTTGTCCTTCACGTTTTTACTGTTTTTGTCTTTTGTTAAGCAGCCGTCTCTTGTTGCATTTCTCTTCAGAGAAGTTGATAGATTCCATTCCATTGCTTCTGTTTTTTCTAGGATTTTATTTTTAGATATAAAGTCCATTGCATCTTCCAAGGTGTTAAAAATCTTCTTTCCTTCTGGAAGGTGAATCCTTATTTTTGCTGGAAACAAGTTGTGTGCTTGAATATTGTTTTTCTTCAAGCTTTTAACAAGTGGCACACATACTTTTTATCTTCGCCATCACTAATGTTGAATAGTCATTGTCAGATGTTATAGTACTGTCTTTAATTTTAACTGGATAATTAGTCATTGCAGCTTCATACTGCCTCCCTCTTCTTCTTCAAGAATCCCATAAATCCTGATGTTATTCCTTCTAGATCTATTCTCTAAAGTCTTTTTTTTTCCCGGAATAAGTTCTTTTGCTTCAGAAGAAATTCAGTGTTATTCTTATTTCCAAGTAATCTTCCATCAAAATCAGACATTGCCTTTCCTATGCTCGAAATTTGTGATGTTTGTTGTTCAAGAGATTCACTCAACACTTCAGCTTGTTTTTTACATTCCTCTTTAAAATTGTCCATTTTGCATTCTAATTTATCTGTCTATTCAGATAACTAATTGATGTTGGTTAGTGTAACCTGTACGTCTTTTTTTCATTGCACTGTTCTGTACACTGGACTTAGAGTGGTTCATTCTGAGACAATTAGTTCTTTTTTTTTGACAGGAAAAAGCAGTTAAGAGTTTCAAACTTATTTTTTGCCGTAAATCTTTCAGCAGATGTAGAACTATAAATCCATCAAGTTTTAGAACAATCTATTTAAGTTTTTAGTAAAAATCCTGTCAGACATGTTAAGATGAAGCAGTGCTAAAAACAGTACTATTAACTGCTCACCATCTTGTCCATGCCCATCTAGCAACTTTCTTAGTTTATAGTAGCAATATGTAAAACCTGTTCCTGATTTTGAGTCTTTGTCCCATGTTATATTGATCTTTGACCAGATTTCTTGTGCGAAGATGTTGAGAGGTATGCCGAGTAGCTTATCTGCTTATCAATTAACCCTTGATAGAAAAGGCAAAGACTTAAGAAAACTGTGTAAGGCCCACGCAAATTCATTGTCACCTTTTGTGCAAGTCCCTACCTCTGTCTGCTTTGCCTCCTTACACATGCACACACTTTTAAGGGAGATGTAAATGGGTAGGATTATCTTTCTCCTACTTATGAGGAGAACAGCCTTAGTGGGAGCAGTACTTAAGCATGTATGTACTTTAGTGCCACTTTTCCGTAGGAGTACTAATCAAACCAGTATCCATTGGTAAGGATGCTGAGAGAGACTTATTTTATCCCTGCAACATATCTTCCCCTTTGCCTGACTGTAGCTAAATTTACAAATGCCTCTTCATGTCGTGTGTGTGTGTAATATATATATAAATATATGCATACTCCGATATGAGTGCACTGTTTTTGTCAACAGTGGGGTTAGGGAATAGTGCCTTGCCCAGATTTTTGTGATCTTGGAGTTGGTATATATAATTAGCAGGGGGCATGGAGGGCACAAGGACATTTGCCCCTCTTCAGAAAACATGCATGTTCTTCGTGTTTCACTGTTGCAGTCATTACATTTGGGTTATCTGTTTGCAGTAGCCTTCAGTCGGCCTGATTAACAAAGTCTTGGGTCCTGTGTCAGATGCTGTCCCTTCTTCCATGACGTCAGGTCGTCAGGGGTATAAATCATACAGCCGACGCCATTACATCAGTCTTTCTTGCCATGTGGTGCCCAAAGCAAAAGCAGTTCGCAAGTGCTGGTCGACCGACTCCTGAAATTTTCGTTTTTGAGTTTCAGAACCAAAGTCTTCAACTAAAGCTAAGTACCCCGTTGGGGAAACTTTTTCTTGCTCCTTACTGATGTCAGTAAAAGTTAATAATTGCATTACTTGTGGAAAGTAAATTCCTCACAAAGGTTTTCATTCATACTGTATTCCTTGCCTGGGCCCTGAGCACGACGTACCTTGCTGTCGGTTTTGCGCTTTATTTAATTAGCGCACTATCCGTCATCAGTATATTTATGCCTCTAAATATTTCGGTTCCCGGTTTAATTATCCAGAAATGTCGGTTAGCCATCCAACTACCGGGATTCTAAAAAAACGCAAAGATAAAGACAGAGACAGGCCGCCTAGGTCCAAAGCTGTGGACGACGCTTCTCCTAAGCCAGTCGCCAGTACTCAGTGAGGCACTTTCGCAGCCCCTGATACCTGCAACTTTTGATTCACAGGTCTCTACTGAGACCCATTCGGAGTCCGGTATGCCATGAGATGCTTCAACTTTGCAACCTGTGGATGTCTCTACCTTGGATGGGTCTGGAGCCGCTGTGCATGCACTGGCTTCTGAGGGTGTATTCAGGCCTACGGACTTGCATATTAAACTGACGCATCCTTCTTCATTTAGGCCTAAATCTTGAACCATGCCTAAGAAACCGACGTCCAGGCCACATGCTCAGGCCTCGATGCCTAAAAAACAAATTATAAGAATGGCTGAAGATCTTATAACTTTAATCAGGGGAAACCAACCTCCCCCTTCTAAGAGACCTAGGCCTGAAGTTGTTTATGAATCTTCTGACCAGGATTCTGATTTTTCTGATTCTTCTGATGACCTGGATTTGCCCCTATCTACTTATGAGGATTCTGATGCAGGGGACTGTATTCCCTCTGCTTCCCCTCCAGAGGATTTTTCTTTTGGTGAAACCTTACATACTCTAAGGGAGCATTTCCACTGGGAAAGCCAGGATTTTTCTGATTCAAAAAAGGGGCTTAGAGATTTCTTACTCCTGCCTCAGCATAGGCCTTTAGCTATACCTCCTGTACTAGACATTGTTGATGATGCCTTTTCGGAATCTAGTTTGGCTCCTGATTCTTTGCCTCCTGCTCCCAGAAAACCTGACAGATATTACAGGGTTCCTGATTCACACAAGTTTCTTTTTAAAAATCCTATTGCGGATCCAGCGACTATTTCACAGGGTCCCAAGGGCATTAAGGCTTCTACTGCTAAAATTCCTACCCCTTCTGATAGAGACTCCAGGGCCAAACACAAAAAAAACACCAAACTATTATCCAGGGCGCTGGATTGGTAGGGTAAGAAGGTTTACACTTCTGCAACCTTGGCCATTAAGGCTTTAAACTGCCAGTTTCATATGTTAAAGTATCAACAACATGTTATTGGGTTGCTTAAACAGAAAATTATGTTGATTCCTGACTGTGCTGAAAATAAAGAATTACAGGATTTAATGCATTCTGCTGAACAGGTTGGTAAACATACTTTGCAATGTGGATTTGATTCTTAAAGGCCTCTTGCAGGGCTGCTGTTACTGGGTCTGTGCTCAGAAGGCATGCTTGGCTTAAGGAGCAATCTTTGCCTGATCATGTTAAAGCTAAACTGTTGGATGCTCCCTTAAATCAGGACCGCCTGTTTGGCAACTAAGCTGAAGAAGTTCTTAAAAAGATGGAAGATAAAGCTAAATCTATGCAAACTGTTAAATATTTCTTGCAAGTTCAGCCTCCTAGATTTAGTAGACATTGGCCCTCTAAGAATTGGTCCTTTCCAGCCCCTTCCAGGTCTTCTCAAGCCAATCCCAGACACAGCAGAAACCCCAGATTTCAGTCCCAGGGGACACACAAGACTAAGCAGTGAGGGATTTCCGCACCCAAATCTGGGAGTAGTAAGATTCCCCCTTATGGAAGATTCCCCCTTATGGAAAACTGTCTCACTGACTTGTTTTTAAAACTTCTAAGCACTTCCCAACTGAATGCTCCTTTAGGCGGAAAGACTGGTCTGCAGGCCAAAAACTGGGAACTCATTACCTAGGACAAATGGGTTTTAAATATAGTGCCCCAAGGATGCAGATTTCACTTCCACACATTACCAACACCAAGCGGGTGGCCAGATCTACCTCCAAATCAGTAGGCAGAGGCCCAAAATCAAGTTTTTTCTCTCTCTGTTAAGCATGGGGGCTATTCAAGAGGAATAGGGACAAGATTTCTGTTCAAGACTTTTCCAGGTACCTAGAAAAGGCAATACATGGCGTCCTATCCTGGACCTTTCTACTCTAAACACCTTTCTGGTGATTCCAAAATTCAAAATGCTGACTCTTCACCAGCTGCTTCCTATGCTAGGCAAAGATGCCTGGTTGGCAACACTAGACTTAAAAGAAGCATACCTGCACATCCCTATCCAGGGAGTCTTGCAGAAGATACCTATGCTTCAAAGCAGGCTACATGCACTATCAGTTCTCTGTACTGCCCTTTGGCTTATCTACTGTGCCCAGGATATTCACAAAGTGCCTAGCTCCAGTCATTGCATTTTGCAGGCAAAAAAATATTCAAATATACCCATACCTGGATGATTGTCTAATTCGGGCAGAAAGCCAGGACATACTTTTGAATCATCTGGCATTTGTTCAAAGGGTGTTGACTTGTCTGGGGTACACCAGAACTAAAAGAAATCACACCTGGTATCCTGTCAACAAATTATATTCCTGGGAGCAAGCTTGAGTACAACTTCCCAGATGGCTTTCCTCACGCCAGAGAAACGGATTCATTTAACAACCTACTTCAAACAAGTGGCCACAAAAACCCAGCTATCTGCAAGGTAAATAATGCAAATCTTGGGGAGGTTTATTGCCTCCTGCATTCTTCTAATTCCATATGCAAGGCTGCATATGAGGAAACTACAATGGTATCTCAAAAGCTTATGGTGCCAGCATTCACAGGATCTAGAAGCAGTGATTCCTATCATACCTTGCCTACGCCTAGAGTTCCTTTGGTGGGCATAGGCTTGCCACCAAAACAGGGGACTACCATTCACACTACCCCCTGCTGCCCAAACCTTAACAACAGACTCATCAGACTATGCATGGGGGGGCTCACCTGGCAGGGAAGTGCATTCAGGGCAAATGGAACCCAAGCCAAATGCACCTGCACATAAATCAAAAGGAAATGTTAGCTGTACAGAATGCTCTGACAGCCTTCAAGGACCACATTCTTCCAGGACAACTAATGGTAAAGATGGGCAACACCACTGTCATGTGGTACATAAACAAGCAGGGGGGTACACATTCTTACCCCCTCTGCAGACTAGCCATGGCATTTTGAAACACAGCCTTGAGCTACCAAGTGAATCTACAAGCTCAACTCCTGCCAGGAGAACTAAATACACTGGCAGACGGACTAAGCAGAAACCTCATGGACCCATACAAATGGAAACTGGAACCAAGGATTTTCAACATGTTGACAAGCAAGTGGGGGAGTCCAGGTATAGACCTGTTTGCCTCCCCCCAGAACCATCAATTTGACAAATTTTGCACAAGGATTCCCCACAAGCCAGCTTCGAAAGCGGATGCTCTATCCTTCAGCTGGAAAAGCTTATCAGTTTATGCCTTTCCTCCTCTGCCTCTTCTCTCCAAGGTACTACTAAAGATCAAACAGGACAAGCCAAGGATGATTTTAATTGCACCAGACTGGCCATGCCAATACTGGTACCCCCTCTTGCGCAGTGTCACACTTGGCTGCATGGCACCTGCCTCAGGCTCCTTCCCTGTTGTCTCACCAGGAGAACCAGATTCTGCACCCTCAGCTGCAAACCCTGAACCCAGCAGCCTGGCTAATTACCTAATCTCTCCGTTACCATCCCTCAGTAAATCGGTGATGGATATCATTTTAGAGGCAAGGAGGCCTAGTACTAGAAAATCATATGCTGCAAAATGGAAAAGATCTTGTGCCTTGAATCAATCTCAAGAGATGAGCGCAGCAGTGCCCAATTTACCTCGGATTCTACAATACTTGACTGAGATGCTTCATAAAGGCTTGTCCTTTTCCTCAGCCATTTCAGCTCATTACAGCACAGAGCCTCCCCTCTTCTCTCACCCACTGCTCAAGCAGATGTTCATTGTGTTTCACTGTTGCAGTCATTACACTTGGGTTATCCTGCTGGCAGGCTACCCGCAGTCGGCCTGAATTCCAAAGTCCTGGTCCAGCATTGGTTGCTGTCGCCTCTTCCCTGACATCAGTGCGCCAGGAGTATAAAAGATGCAGCCGACACCATTTTCTTCAGTCTTTCTTGCTGCATGGTGCCCGAAGCAAAAGCAGATGTCCTTCAAGGATGCATCTGCAGTCCTAACATATGGGTTGTCCTGCCTCAGGCAGCCCTTCGGTCGGCCGGATTCCAAAGTCTGGGTCTGGCCTCGGCTGATGTCGCACTTCACCCGACGTCATAGCTGCTGGGGTATAAAGGCATCAGCTGACGCCATTTTCCTCAGTCTTTCTTGCCGCGTGGTGCCCGAAGCAGAAGCTGTTCGCAAGTGCCGGTCGGTCAGATCCAGAGATTTCTACTACCGAAGACTTCTAAAAAAGCTAAGTACCCCGTTGGGGACTCTTTCTTGCCTCAGCCGATGTCAGACAAAGTAAATAATTGTTTAACTTGTGGGAAACAAATACCTCATAAGGATTTCCACTCTTACTGCCATCCTTGCTTAGGCCCAGGCCACGACGTATCAGCTTGTTTAGCCTGTGCTTCCTTCAACCGACGGACACTTAGACGTTGGTCGGAGTTTGCAGAAGAGTTTTTTGGTCCCGCTTTTGCATATAAAATGCCGTTGGATACTCCGACTACACAATTAGCTAAAAAGTGCAAGGAAAAGGACCGACACTCGCGGCCCGCGGTTTCGGCTGAAACCACGGTTAGGCCTACCGTGAGTGTCTCGGTTTCGGCTGAAACCGAGTCCTTGGTTCTCCCTTCGGCCGAAAGCATGCCTCTGATAACTGAGGCCACACAGGCCATGGCTGAATCGGCTACAGAAATTACTGCTGCAGAAGCAGGCACCCAGGATTTGTCAGACACTATTCCTTTAGACATCTCTACTCCTGCACGTGGGGCTGCTAGACCACCTGCTTCTATGTCTATCAAGGCATTTTCCAGGGCAAAAGCAGCCAAGGTTTCCAAGACCTTACCTACAAAAGCTCCCTCTCACAGGCCTACTTCTAGTTCCCAGATACTCAGCCTTGCTGAGGACCTTATTTCTTTGATCAGGGGATCCCAACCTCACCCAGACAGGGCCTCTCAACCCCCTCCTGACAAGAGGCCTAGGACTGAACCCCCTGAACCTCTCTCTTCAGACTATTCCTCGGATGGCTGTGATTTATCTGACCATCAGGAAGGCCCATATTCACCTTATGAGGATTCTGATGCAGAAGACTCCATTCCTTCTGCTTCTCCTCCTGAAGAATTTTCTTTTGGGGAAACCCTACACTCAATGAGGGAACACTTCCAATGGCAGGGCCAGGATTTTTCAGATTCAAGGAAAAGGCTAAGGACTTTTTTACATTTACCACAGCATAGGCCTTTAGCCATACCTCCTGTACTATCAGTTGTTGATGATGCATATACTGATGCCAGTACTGCCCCTGATTCTCTTCCTCCGGCCCCTGCCAAGCCTGACAGATATTACAGGGTCCCGGACTCTCACTATCACTTGTATAAGGCTCATGTTGCAGACCCAGAAACCATTTCTCAGGGCCCTAAAGGTGTTGCAGCTGCCTCTGCCAAAAACCCTCTTCCCTCTGAAAGGGAATCTAGAGCATTAGAGAGATGGGGTAAAAAGGTTTATACATCTGCTACTCTTTCTGCCAGGGCCTTAAACTGTCAATTTCACATGATACAGTACCAGGAATTTTTGTTAGACCAGCTAAATAAAAAACTGTCCTCTCCTGAACCTATAGACCATAAGTCCCTTCAGGATTTGGTACATAACTCTCAGCAGGTCAGTAATCATTTTTTAAAATGTGGCTATGATGCACTGGAGGCTTCTTTTAGATCAGCTATGACTGGAGCAGTGATTCGAAAGCATGCCTGGTTAAAAGAGCAATCCTTACCAGACCATGTTAAGTCAAAACTCCTAGATGCTCCTATGGAGAAACAAAGTTTGTTTGGCTCCCCTGCACAGGAGGTTCTAAAGAAAGTGGAAGAAAAAGCAAAATCTGTCCAAACAGTCAAGGATTTTTTGCAGGTCCAACCTCCGAGGTTTAGCAGAAATTGGCCCTCAAAGAATTGGTCCTTTCCAGACACCTCCAGAGCACAAAGAGGCAGAAATAGACGCCCAAGAGTCAGAAGTCAACCAAGAGGTGCCTACAGGGGTCATCAATGGCAACCTGCCAACCAGAGAAGTGCTGCCACAGCTGCGACTACAACCACTTCCACAGGACAGACACAATGACTTGGCTCTGATTCCGCCTACCAGGGAAAAACTGGAAGCACCCTTGGGCGGAAAGCTAGCTTTATTTTCAGAAAACAGGCATTGCATTACAGGAGACAAATGGACTTTACAAACAATAGACAAGGGATACAGGTTTCACTTCCACACTCTACCAAAAAAGAGAGGAATGCCAAACCTTCCACCAAGCCAAAAAACAGAGGCTCTAAAACAAATCATCAGCTTACTAAGGATGAGAGCAATAGAAAAGGTACCATCTATGGAACAAGGCCAAGGATTTTACTCCAGACTATTCCTTGTACCAAGAAAAGAAAATCAATGGAGACCTATTCTCGACTTGTCCGCACTGAACACATACCTCATTGTTCCAAAATTCAAAATGCTGACCCTCCAGCAACTTCTTCCCATGTTGGGCAAGGAGTCTTGGCTGGTGACTCTAGATCTCAAGGAGGCATACCTGCACGTCCCTATACGACCAGATTGCAGAAGACACCTCAGATTTCTTGCAGGATCAGAGCATTATTAATTCTCAGCATTGCCCTTTGGCTTATCTACTGCGCCCAGAGTATTCACGAAATGCCTGGCATCAGTAATTGCTCATTGCAGGCTTCAGGGAATTCAAATTTACCCATACCTGGACGACTGCCTAATACAAGCGGACAACAAGACAAAATTAATAAAGGATTTGGCCAATGTCATACAACTGTTGCAAGCCTTGGGATACACAGTCAACATTCAAAAGTCAAGGCTAGTGCCATCCCAAAGGATAACATTTTGGGTGCAGAACTGGATACAACAACTCAGATGGCTTTTCTCACAGAGGAAAAACAAAAGCAACTACCAGTCTATTTCATGGCATTAACAACACAAACCCAGCTTACTGCAAGGAAAGTCCTGCAAGCCCTGGGCTACATGGCATCCTGCATAATATTGATCCCGCATGCCAGGCTGCATATGAGAAAGTTACAATGGTACCTAAGGAATGTATGGTCTCAACACAAGCACAGTCTAGAAGCCCAGATACCAATCATTCCACGCCTGAAAAAAGAATTCCTGTGGTGGGCTCAGGCCTGTCAGATAAACAGAGGATTGCCTTTCCACAAACCACATCCAAGCCAGACCATCACTACAGACGCCTCAGACCTAGGCTGGGGGGCACACATGGAAGACAAGTGTATACAAGGCGTATGGTCCCAAGACCAGCTGAATCTACACATAAATCTAAAGGAGATGCTGGCAGTGAAACATGCAATCGAGGCATTCAGACCATTCCTCCAACAAGGACACCTGCTGATAAGGACGGACAATACCACAGTCATGTGGTACATCAACAAACAGGGAGGTACACACTCATACCCTCTATGCCGGATGACAATGGACCTGTGGAATTTGGCCCTGAATCTCAACATTCAACTGCAGGCCAGATTTGTACCAGGAAAAGAAAATTCACTAGCAGACACCTTAAGCAGAACTACCACGGATGCTCACGAATGGATGCTGCATCCAGATATCTTCAAAACGATAACAAAGAAATGGGGAATGCCAGAGATAGACCTGTTCGCCTCCCCACACAACCACCAATTGAAGAAATTCTGCTCAAGAGTATACCACCCACTTGCCTGGAGGGTGGACTCTCTTTCTTTCAGCTGGAAGAACCTGACAGCATATGCATTTCCACCTCTTCCTTTGATGTACAAAGTACTACTGAAGATCAGAGAGGAACAGCCAAAGGTAATTCTGATAGCTCCAGACTGGCCAAGACAACATTGGTACCCGCTACTGAGAAGCATGTCTCGGGCACACTCATGGCCTCTACCTCTATGCCCCTTACTTCTAACGCAGAACAACTACAAGACCCTGCATCCAAACTTGAAAACACTGCAGCTAACTGCTTAGAATATTGCATAAAACAAAATCAACCAGATTTATCTCAGAGGGTTAAGGACATTATCCTGGAGGCTCGCAGACCCTCCACAAGGAAAACATATTCAGCCAAATGCAAAAGATTCCTCATTTGGAGTGCAGCAAAGGGAGAAAATGTCTCATTGGCAAACATAGCACACATCCTGGAATACTTAGCAGAACTGTTCCACAATGGCCTGTCCTACTCCTCCATTAAGATTCATGCATCAGCAATTTCAGCAGAGTACAACATGGATCCTCCTGTCTTCTCTCATCCTCTACTCAGGCAGTTCTTGAGAGGAATCAAAAACGTAAAGCCTCCAAGGAAACCACCTCTGCCTGCATGGGATCTCAACTTTGTGCTGGAAAAATTAACACTTCCCCCTTTTGAACCAGCAGCAACAGCAGACTTATTAGTTCTTATCTTGGAAAACTGCATTCCTGCTAGCAATCACTTCAGCAAGAAGGGTATCTGAGTTACAGGCATTAATGGCAGTACAGCCTTTCCTTATCTTCCATCAGGATAGAGTGTCTCTGAGAACCAATCCTACTTTTATGCCAAAGGTGGTCTCCAGGGTATCCTTGAACCAAGCTATACATTTACCTACATTCTTCCCCAACCCACAGAACAGGGGGGAAAGACTACTACACACCTTGGATGTGCACAGACAACTACGCTACTATCTGGACAGAACTAAGGCCAGCAGAAAAACTGAACAGCTTCTGGTAGCATATGCAACAGGAGTGCAAGGAAAAGCAATTTCAAAACAGACAATCCCAAAATGGATAGGAAATTGCATTAGATTCTGCTACTCTTTTCATGGAAAGACAACTCCTGAAAATATCAGGCCTCACTCCACAAGAGCTACAGCCACCACTACAGCTTTCCTACTAGGAGTGGCTACCAAAGACATTTTAGAAGCTGCTACTTGGAGCTCCGGGCATACATTTGCCAAGCATTATAATCTTCCTTTATACTCCAGATCCCGAGCAGGTTTTGCAACTGCTGTTTTGCAAGGGATCTTAACTACACCATCATTATCTTAGTGCCTCCTCCCCCAGTTTGGCTATGGTATTCTACCCATATGTTAGGACTGCAGATGCATCCTTGAAGGACATAGTACAGTTTTGTACCTACCATAAATGTAGATGTCCTATAGGTATGCATCTGCAGTCAGGATTACCCACCCTCATGATGAATAAAATTAATAATAAAGATAATCTATGTAAGAGATGTAATGTAGAAATTAATGCTGACTGGGCTCATATGTTTTATGACTGTATGAAGTTGAAAGAATACTGGAAGTCAATTAATGAATTTTTGCAGGCTCTTTTTACAGATAATTTCATTATTTCTAAGTCTCTTATATTATTCAACACACCTGTACCTCAATGTGTTAAAAAGATTAAGCTTCCCTTGTTATGGTCTATCCTAGCAGTGGCTAGGAAAATAATAACTAGAAATTGGATTTCAGATACACCTCCTTCGTTCAATGAATTTAAAAATGTTATGAATATAATGTGTCATATGGAAATAAGCACAATTAGAATGAGAACAACTAGAAAAACATCACATTTTATTGTATGGGATAATTTACAAAATTTGTTAAAAAATTCTAATTTCAATAGCACAGTATTTTAGTTTAATTAATTGATCTGATTGTAGTGGATGTCTTTGTAAATACTTTAGTTGTTTTGTTGAATATTATAATAATACCTATTTTTAATTATTTGTATAAAATTGTTATGATATTTCTCTTATATGTTAAAACAATAAATTTGTTTTAAAAAAAAAGGATTTCCCACCCTCCTTCCCCTCTGTGGTATTCCTAGGGTACTTACCCCTCTTTTAGCTAGCTGGGGGAATCTATTATGGTGTATTTGTTTGTATATATATATATATATGTATGTATATATTTTGCTCTCTACTGTTTGGAATTATCTGCATTTATCCAAATTTAGCCTTCCTAGAGGGCACCTGGCATCTGGGGCAAGAAACACTGAGGAAAATGGCGTCGGCTGATGCCTTTATACCCCAGCAGCGATGACGTTGGGTGAAGTGCGACATCAGCCGAGGCCATACCCAGACTTTGGAATCCAGCCGACCGAAGGGCTGCCTGAGGCAGGACAACCCATATGTTAGGACTGCAGATGCATACCTATCGGACATCTACATTTATGGTAGGTACAAAACTGTACTTTCGCAAGTGCCGGTCGGCCGACTCCTGAGATTTTCGAAATTGAATTTCAGGTCTGTAGTCTTCTATAAAGCTAAGTACCCCATTGGGGAAACTTTTTTCTTGCTCCAGACCGATGTCAGAAAAAGTTAATAATTGTATTTCTTGTGGGAAGCAAATACCACATAAGGATTTTCATTCTTACTGTATTCCTTGCCTAGGCCCTTACCACAATGTTGCTAGTTGTAGGTTTTGTGCTAGATTTAACCAATGCACTATTAAGCGTCGGTACGATTTTGCTTTTCATTACTTTGGCCGAAGGTTTAACTAATATAATGCCATCGGAACAACCGATGACCGGAATTCATAAAAAGGAGAAGGAAAAGGACAGGCATCCGAGGTCCAAAACCGACGATGAAGCCTCTTCCAGGCCAGTCGCCGGTGCTCAGTGAGGCGCTTTCGCAGCCCCTGATTCCCGCTACCTCAGAGCCGCAGGCCACCTCAGACTCCCACGTGGAGACAACTAGGCCTCTGGATACTCAAGGTATTGCCCCCCTTGGAAACTAATCCCTCAAATGGGTCCGGAGCCACTGAGCAGGCATCGGCTTCTGAGGGTGTTTTCAAACCTACACAACTTTAAATCAAGCCTACTTTAGCATCCAAGACAAAGTCTAAAACAGTTTTAAAGACAAGGAAACAAGTACAGCATTCTCCAGGACAGACTTCTATGCCTAAGAAAAACAGATGCTCAAAATGGCCGAAGACCTAATTACTTTGATCAGGGGTTCCCATCCCCCTCCTGGTAAGAGGCCTAGGCAAGATACTGAATATGATTCCTCTGATCAGGTTTCCATTTCCTCTGATTCCACTTCAGAACAGGGATATTCTATTCCTCCCTATGAGGATTCTGATGCTGAAGAATCTATTCCTTCAGCTTTTCCTCCTGAGGATTACTCTTTTGGGGAAACCCTGCATACCATGAGGGAGCATTTACACTGGGAGAGCCAAGATTATTCAGATTCTAAGAAAAGGCTTAGAGACTTTCTTCTACTACCTCAGCACACCTCTTGCAATTCCACCTGTTTTAGACATTGTAGATTATGTATTTTCAGAGTCCGGCCTGTCTCCTGACTCTTTACCTCCAGCTCCTGTTAAGCCGGACAGATGGTTCCTGATTCTCATAAATTTCTATATAAAAACCCTGCTGCTGACCCAGAAACTATCTCTCAGGGTCCCAAAGGGGTCAAGGCTGCTACTGCTAAAAAACCCTGTCCCCTCAGATAGAGATTATAGGGCACTGGACAGATGGGAGAAGAAAGTCTACACTTCTGCTACCTTGGCTGTAAGGGCTTTAAATTGTCAGTTTCATATGCTCAAATATCAGCAATACTTAATGTCTTTGTTAAAACAGAAAATGTTGACAAATTCTGAATGTTCTGGGAACAAAGAGTTGCAGGATTTATTGCATGCAGCTGAACAAGTTAGAAAGCATACTTTGCAATGTGGTTATGATTCACTAGAGGCCTCTTGCAGGGCCGCTGTAACAGGTTCTGTTATTAGAGGGCATGCTTGGTTAAAGGAACAAACTCTGCCTGATCATGTTAAAGCAAAATTATTGGATGCTCCATTACAGCATGATACTTTGTTTGGAGTTAAGGCAGAAGAGGTGTTGAAGAAATTGGAGGCTAAAGCTAAATCTATGCAGACAGTAAAGGATTTCTTACAGGTACAGCCGCCCAGATTTAGCAGGAATTGGCCTTCTAAGAATTGGTCTTTTCCCGTGTCAGACAGGCCACAAAGAGGCAGATACAGATGCCCTAGAGGTAGGCAACAGCCCCAGAGCTCATACAGGCCCAAACAATGGGGTGCTTCTACCTCCAAAAGCGGAGAAGACAAATCACAGCCATATAGGAAACAGTCCCAATGACTTCCCTCTGCCAATGCCAAGCATCTCTCTCTTGGCAGCACACTTAGGGGGAAAGCTAGCACTTTTTTCACCAAACTGGTACACGATCACACAGGACAAATGGGTCCTAAACATAGTCTCTCAGGGCTACAGGTTCCACTTTCACACCCTTCCAAAGGAAAAAGGTATGCCAGACCTGCCACACAATCAGTGGACAGAGGCACAAAAACAAGTAACATCTCTCATAGACATGAAGGCCATTCAGCCTGTGGCACAACAGGAGCAGGGACAAGGATTTTACTCAAGACTTTTCTTAGTACCAAGAAAGGACAAAGCATGGAGACCAATTCTGGTCCTGTCTATTCTAAATACTTATTTTGGACGTACCAAAATTCAAAATGTTGACTCTGCAACAGCTTCTGCCCATGTTGGGAAAGAAGGCTTGGCTTGTAACTTTGGACCTCAAAGAGGCATACCTGCATGTCCCAATCAGACAATCTTGCAGAAGATACCTCAGATTCATAGCTGGCTCAATGCACTACCAATTCTCTGCACTGCCCTTTGGCGTACCTACTGCGCCCAGGGTCTTCACAAAATGCTTGGCACCAGTAATTGCATTTTGCAGACAAAGAGGAATACAAATATATCCCTACTTGGACGACTGCCTTATTCAAGCAGAGACCAAAGACATTCTACTAAAGCATCTGGCATTTGTAAAAAGATTACTAATCTGCCTAGGTTACACAGGGTACACAGTAAACGAAAAGAAATCAAAACTAGTACCCTCACAAGAGATAATATTCCTGGGTGCAAGCTTAAGTATCTCATGCCAGACAAACAAAGGCAACTGACTTCTTACTTTGAAATGTTGACAACAAAGACCCAGTTATCTGCAAGAAAAATTCTGCAGGCTTTGGGCTTCATGGCTTTGTGCATTCTACTAATTCCATATGCAAGACTGCATATGAGGAAACTACAATGGTATTTAAAAAGTGTTTGGACTAAACATTGCCACAGCCTAGAAACATTAATTACCCTCATTCCCTGCCTGCAACAGGAGTTTCGATGGTGGGCACAGGCCTGTCACCACAGCAAGGGACAGCCATTCAGTCTACCCACGGCCAGGGAAACACTAACAACAGATGCATCAGATTATGCCTGGGGACTCACATGGCAGGAAAATGTATTCAGGGAGTGTGGCCAGCAAGCCAAATGCATCTTCATATCAATCAAAGAGATGCTAGCTGTTCAGAATGCCCTGACAGCCTTCAAGGATCTACTTCATCCAGGACAACTGCTGGTAAAGACGGACAATACTACAGTCATGTGGTACATAAACAAGCAGGGAGGCACACATTCCTACCCCCAATGCAGACAAGCCATGACTTTGTGGAACACAGCATTGATTTATCAAGTACAACTGCAAGCACAGTTCTTGCCAGGAAAGACAAATACTCTGGCAGACTAACTAAGCAGAAATCCCAAGGATCCTCACGAGTGGAAACTAGATCCACAAATCTTCAGCATAACAAGGAAATGGGGATGCCCAGACATAGATCTATTTGCCTCTCCGCACAGCTGCCAACTACAGAGATTCTGCACAAGGACTTATCACAAACAAGCATGGAAAGTGGATGCCCTATCATTCAGCTGGAAAACCCTTACAGTATATGCCTTTCCTCCACTGCCTCTTCTCCCCAAGATACTCCTAAAGGTCAGATAAGGGAATCCAAAAATGATATTGGTTGCCCCAGACTGGCCACGCCAGCACTGGTACCCTAAAGAGCTTGTCTCAAGGCCCAGCTGGACATTACCTCAAATTCCTCATTTGCTGACCCAACAAAACAATCCTATCCTGCACAGCCAACTCAGAACCCTAAATCTGGCTGCATGGCTGATAATTTAACCATTCAGAACACACCTCTCTCTAAAGCAGTTATGGATGTTATTTTGGAGGGCAGGAGGCCCAGCACCAGAAAATCTTATACAGAAAAATGGAAGAGTTTCTGCGCTTGGAACCAGGCACAAGGAATGGATGTGCTTGTTCCGAATATTTCTCAGATTTTACAATACCTAACTGAGATGCTGGACAAAGGCTTATCCTTCTCATCAATTAAGATCCATGCCTCTGCCATTTCAGTTCATTACAATAAGGATCCACCCATTTTTTTCACATCCACTGCTAAGGCAGTACCTCAGAGGGGCCAAAAACATAAGACCTCCAAGGAGAGCTCCAACACCAGCGTGGGACCTCAATTTTGTCTTGGAAAAGCTCACACTGCCTCCTTTTGAGCCAGCCAATGCAGCTTAGATAAAATACTTATCATGGAAAACAGCTCTGCTCCTAGCAATAACCTCAGCAAGAAGAGTCTCAGTGTTACAGGCACTAATGGTTGTGGAACCTTATATTATTTTCCATCCGGACAAGGTCTCTCTAAGGACAAACCCAACATTTATGCCTAAGGTAGTGTCCAGTGTAGCCCTTAACCAAACCATTCATTGGCCTACCTTTTATCCAAACCCACAGAATAAGGGAAAGAGACTTCTGCATTCTTTGGACATACACAGACAGCTACGCTTCTACTTGGACAAAACTAAAGCCTTCAGAAAGACTGAGCAACTTTTAGTGGCATATGCTGCAGGATCAAAAGGAAAAGCTATTTCAAAGCAGACTATTTCAAAATGGATAGGCCATTGCATTCGTTTCTGCTATTCACGACATGGCAAATCAATGCCTCAGGGTATTAGGCCACACTCAACCAGAGCAGCAGCCACTTCAGCAGCCTTCCTCACAGGAGTACCAACCAAGGACATTTTTGAGGCTGCAACTTGGACTTCAGTGCACACTTTTAGAAAGCACTACCACTTACCTCTTTACTCTAAATCCAGAGCAGACTTCGCCACTGCAGTTCTGCAGGGCCTCATAGCCACTCCTAACTCTATCTAGGCCCAGCCACCTAACTTCAGCTTTGGGATTCAATCCAAGTGTAATGACTTGAAACACGATGAACATAGTACAGTTGTGTACCTACCATAAATGTAGATGTTCGAGTGTATTCACTGTTACAGTCCAGGTTACCCTCCCTCCATCCCCCTTTCTTTGCTGAGACTTCTCTGTACTTCTCTATCCTATACAACCTATGTGGTGTATTTGCTTGTAGATGAAGGTAATGTTTATGTTAGTGCATGCTTTTTTATGAGCAGAATTTTTAGCCTTCCCTTTTGGGGGCACCTGACATCTGGGGCCAAGAAAAACTGAAGAAAATGGTGTTGGATGCATCTTTTATACCCCTGGCGCACTGACGTCAGGGAAGAGGCGACAGCAACCGACGGAATTCAGTCCGACTGCGGGTAGCCTGCCAGCAGGATAACTCAAGTGTAATGACTGCAACAGTGAATACACTCGAACATCTACATTTATGGTAGGTACACAACTGTACTTTCCTCAGAGGGACCAAAAATTTAAGTCCACTCAGGAAAGCACCAACTCCAGCCTGGGACCTTAACTTTGTCTTGGAGAAGCTCACTCTTCCTCCTTTTGAGCCAGCTGCTACTGCAGATTTAAAATTCCTTTCCTGGGTATCTGAATTACAGGCCCTTATGGCAGTGGAGCCTTTCATCATCTTTCATGCGGACAGGGTGTCCCTCAAAACCAATCCCTCCTTCATGCCCAAGGTGGTATCCAGTGTGGCTCTTAATCAGTCCATTCATTTGCCTACCTTCTTTCCTAACCCACAGAACAAAGGGGAACGGATACTGCACAGACAACTTAGATTTTACTTGGACAGAACTAAAACTCAAAAGAAATCTGAACAACTGCTGGTGGCATTTGCTGCAGGGACAGAAGGGAAAGGTATTTCAAAGCAAACCATTTCAAAATGGATAGGCCACTGCATTAATTTCTGCTATAAGCACCATGGAGAACCTATCCCACAGGGCATCAGACCCCATTCAACCAGGGCTGCATCTACCTCCACTGCCTTTCTCAGGGGTGTTCCTACCAGGGACATCCTAGAAGCTGCTACCTGGAGTTCTGTACATATTTTCACCAAGCGTTATCATTTGCCAATTTTCTCTAAATCCAGAGCTGGCTTTGCCACTGCAGTCTTGCAGGGTCTTATAGCCGGTCCTAATTCTATTTAAATTCCTCCTCCCAACCTTAGCTTTGGGAATCTACCCAAATGTAATGACTGCAACAGTGAAACACAAAGAACATAGTACAGTTGTGTGCACTTAACCATAAATGTAGATGTTAGAGTGTATTCACTGTTGCAGTCCTGGTTACCCTCCCTCCAGCCCCCTTTCTTCTTTTGGCTATACCTCTACTCTCGCTTACTATGCTCAAAAAGCATTTTGGTGTATTTGCTTTTTTGTTGGAGGTATATCCTTGTAATTATAAATTTAATTGCTTCCCATTAGGGGGGCACCTGACATCTGGGTCAAGAAAAACTGATGTAATGGCATTGGCTGCATGTTTTATACCCCTGACGACCTGACTTCATGGAAGAAGGGACAGCATCCGACGCAAGACCCAAGACTTTGTTAATCAGGCCGACTGAGGGCTACTGCAAGCAGATAACCCAAATGTAATGACTGCAACAGTGAATACACTCGAACATCTACATTTATGGAAAGTGTACACAACTGTACTTTCTTTTAATGTTTTTTATTTTCAATTTTGTATGCACTGAGATTGTTTGTTGGCATATGCATAATAGCATGTCGATATTCGTGTTGTCGTATTTTGTGGTCTGAATTTGGACCATCGACATTTCTGTGTAAAGATTTAAAAGTGAGCATAATGGTGTATGCACATGCACGTGTATATTTGCTTGTGTGTGTATATATGATATTTGTGTGTGTGTGTGTGTGTGTGTGTGTGTGTGTGTGTGTGTGTGTGTGTGTGTGTGTGTGTGTACACACACAGTGGATATGAAAAGTGTACACACCCCTGTTAAAATGCCAGGTTTTTGTGATAAAAACAAATGACACCACAATAAATAATTTCAAAACTTTTCCCACCTTTAATGTGACCTATAACCTTTACAATTCAATTGAAAAACAAATCTTTTAGGGGAAAAATGTAAAAAGTAAAAAATGTACAATAAGCTGGTTGCAGAAATTTGCACACCCTTAAACTAATACTTTGTTGAAGCACCTTTTGATTTAATTACAGCATTCAGTCTTCTTGGGTACATACCTGCCATCAATTAAAGAGACTGTTATTAACCCCAAAATAAAGTTCAGCTGTCCTAGTAGGATTTTCATGAAATTTACTCAGTTTCCTGCTAGAGCCAAAGCCATGATTCGCAGAGAGCTTACAAAGCATCAAAGGGATCTCATTGTTGAAAGTTATCAGTCAGAAGAAGGGTACAAAAAAATTTCCACAGCATTGGATATACCATGGAACACAGTGAAGATCGTCCTCAAAAAGTGGGGAAAATATGGGACAAGTGGTCAGGGAGACTACCAAGAAACCTTCAGCAACACTGAAGGAGCTGCAGGAATTTATGGCAAGTACTGGTTGTGTACTACATGTGACAACAATCTCCCATATTCTCCATATGTCTGGACTATGGGGTAGGGTTGCAAGACGGAAGCCTTTTCTTACACAGAAAAACATTCAACCTGGCTAAAATTTGCAAAACAATACATCAAGTCTCCCAAAAGCATGTGGTAAAATGTGTTGTGGTCTGATGAGACCAAGGTTGAACTTTTTGGCCACAATTCCAAAAGGTAAATTTGGCGCAAAAACAACACTTAACATCACCAAAAGAACACCATCCCCACTGTGAAGCATGGTGGTGGCAGTATCATTGTTTGGGTTTGCTTTTCTTCAGCTAAAATTGGGGCTTTAGTCAAGGTGGAGGGAATTATGAACAATTCCAAATACCAGTCACTTTTGACCCAAAACCTTGAGGTGTCTGCTAGAAAGCTGAAGATGAAGAGGAATTTCACCTTTCAACACGACATTGACCCCAAGCATACATCCAGAACACAAAAGAATGGCTTCAGCAGAAGAAAATTAAGGTTTTGGAATGACCCAGCCAGCCCAGACCTAAATCCAGTAGAAAATCTGTGGGGTGACCTGAAGAGGGCTGCCCCCGCAATCTGACAGATTTGGAGTGCTTTTGCAAGGAAGAGTGGGCAAATATTGGCAAGTCGAGATGTGCCATGCTGATAGACTCCTACCCAAGAAGACTGAATGCTGTAATTAAATCAAAAGATGCTTCAACAAAGTATTAGTTTAAGGGTGTGCACACTTATGCAACCAGCTTATTGTATGTTTTTTATTTTGTATATTTTTCCCCCTAACAGATTTATATGTTTTTCAATTGATTTGTACAGATTATAGGTCACATTAAAGGTGGGAAAAGTTTTGAAATGATTTATTGTGGTCTCATTTTTTTATATTGTAAAATCGTGGCATTTTAACAGGGGTGTGTACATTTTTTTTATATCCACTGTATGTAATATATAGATAAATATATGTATATCTGGTTCCACTTCACAATATCGAATTACTGAAAACCCGAACTTCATATGGTCGAGACCATATAATCAAGTTTTCAGTAACTCAAAATTAGGAAGTGGAATTAAAAAAAAAAAAAAAAAACACACACGCATACATATACATATATATACATATATATATATATATATATATATATACCAACTCAGAGATTGCGCTACAGTGGGGAAAAGGGAAATCTCCCGTTCCGCACTGTATGCAGAAGTGCAGAACAGGAGATCTCCCATTTCCTCGCTGTAGTGCGATCACAAAGATGGTATATTTAAGTAGGGAGGGTGCATGGGGGCTTTCCCCCGTGCAGAAACAATGTAGTTGGGTTTTTTTTATTTTTTTTATTCCACTTCCTTATTTCGAGTTACTGAAGTTCGGGTTTCAGTAATTCGATGTTGTGAAGTGGAACCGTATATCTATCTGTCTCTCTCTCTCTCTCTCTATAGATACAGATATATATATATATATATATATATATATTTGTATATATCGAGAGAGAGAGAGAGAGATACACATTCATATATATGTGTGTGTGTACACATGCAGGTGTATACAGTATATTTGTTCCACTTATACTGATTGTGGAGCTTTCCTCCCTGGGTGTCTGAAAAGGGGTTTCCAACCCAGTCTGACTTTCCCCTGTAAACAAATACAGTTAAATAAGTAAATGTACAGCCAAATCCAGCAAATTAGAGGCCATTCTGAATTCTGTCTCCCCCACTTATTTAATATATGTAGATTTTGTAGAAGGCAGTACCTAGCCTTTTGGATAATTTACTGTGACTGTAAAATAATGACAAAGAAAACACTTGTATGGCAGATGGAGTTTGTCAGAAGCCCCTTTGGCTGTTATTGTGACAGCCTGAAGAGACCCAGACTCTTTGGGCAGCCAGACGCCACTGCAGTGTTGGTGTATTTAACTTCATGTTTGAGTTGGTTGTTTACCATATTAAGAAAACTATTCCTCTGCATGAGTCTGCTTTGAAATTTTCTCCTCTTTTGTCATTGTTGGAATATTGAGACTTGGAGAAATAGCCTCATGAATACCATGAGGGTCGCATTATCACATGAATTCAGAACATTTTTAGTTTATTAACCGAGTAAGGAAATTGATGCTTCCCTCACTGAAACTATTGTAGACGAAAGGAGAACACAGACAGTGACTGGAGTTCAAGACTAAATCTCAGAGCTTGGAACACTGAGGCAGAAACCTTTGCCTCTGAATTATTACACTGCTAGGCTGATTATCAGAAATGTGAACTCTGATGCTACAAGTACTGACACTTTAAAAATTAAACTTTGATTCTTAAAAAAAAAAAAAAAAAAAAAAAAAAAAAAAAATACGTTCCACCTTTAATGCAGTTTTTGCAGGGGAATTTTGCCCCCTGCACACCCCTGTATGATGGGCAAGAGCAGTCACTGTCCATCTGGTACCCCATATAGCAAAAGCCTTGCAATGCCATCATTCAGGCAGACATCAGGATCTCTTCCCCCAGGCCCCAGGAGCTCCTAACACCATTCTGCAACTTCTGAGGGACATTAGAGCTGCCAGTCTATGGATGAGGTGCACACAAGCTTCCCAGCTTGATTACTTCTGAACTTTGCAGCAGCAAGTCCTTCTGGCTTGGATTCAGTGGACAGCACCTCTCAGAGCTCCCAGTGAGTGTTGCCCAGGTAGTTAGCCGAGAGCTCCCTTCCTGTAGGATTGGTGAACCATATGCTGCTTGCTCCCATTCTCCACCTCACTACCTTGAGTGGTGGTTACGATGCTGTAGTTCTGAAGTTTGTATATGTTCCCCCTTATTACACTTAACAAGGATGGCACTTAATATCATTAATGCGTCAAAGGGTATACATGCTACCCGTCATCTAGACCATCCTGAATTTGCTAAGCAAAGTGTGGATGACATTGACATCTTCTTTGTACTTGTTTAATTTGTTAACTGGTTGGGTGGACATGACCAAGGGCTCTTTTCATCCACAACTTGGGGTAGATGGCAGAACAAACACTATTAACATTAACCACTATTTTAAAAATTAGCGCTATCGGAACCTTATGTTTGTATTAATTGACCATGAAAGTGCTGATTCACAGTGATGGGGAGTAAAGGAAGTAAAACATTTACAGTGATATTTACCATAGTGTGCAACTTTATAGTAATTAGTCTCACGTTTTCATTCAATCTAACATCTTTTCAAGAGGAATGCAGACCCTAAGGTTTGTAATTTCAAAATATATGACAGTGTAAGAGGAATGATATGCACAAATAAAATCTTAGGATTGTATTTTAACATTTAAATAAAACATTAGTAAATGTGACATGTACAGAATAATGCTTGCTATATGAAGATTTTACATTAATGCATAATACCTTAATTGTTAGTTTCTGTGAAATGAAGCTGGTTGCAGAGCTATGTAAAACCAAATGGAGTTTTTTATTGGTCATTATTTGTAGAGCAATAGCATTTGTTACTTGTGTTTAAATGACCATTTTATTTCTAAAGACAATATAATTAAGCAATAACTGATGACATGGTGTGGTATATTGAAGATTTACCCACGGTTGGTGTGGTTTAATCACGAGGGCGAAGCCCAAGTGATTAAAGGGTAAATCTTCAATATGCCACAACCACGGAGTCTGTTATTGCTATTATACAATGACATTATTTAAGAAAAAAAAAATACTTACTTTTCTTAAATAATGTCTTTGTATAATGGCGGATTGCTGTTCTTCCGCCAGTTGTGATATAATGCTTCTGTGTTTTGATGTACTGCGCATGCATATGGGACTTGTGTTCCCATGC